>NW_027361917.1:15200000-15210000 GCF_039654945.1 Dendrobates tinctorius
GGGGGGGCAGAAATTCTGCTACGTTTAACTGTGTGAATAAATGCTGGGCAGGGTGCAATAGTTGACTGCTTTGTCTCCCATCCTTATAGGACCCCTAGCATGGTCCGCTGAGCTTTGAATGATCTTTTAATAGGCTTGGATTCTGATAAATAGTTGTTGCAATAATCGCTGGAACCAAGTCCTAGTGGCAGGGCTACAACCCACCTCCCCATAAAATATAATGTACCCCCCATAAGAATATAATACAACCCACCTCCCCATAGAATATAATGTACCCCCCATAGAATATAGTACAGCCCACCTCCCCATAGAATATAATGTACCCCCCCATAGAATATAATACAACCCACCTCCCCATAGAATATAATGTACCCCCCATAAAATATAGTACAGCCCACCTCCCCATAGAATATAATGTACCCCCCCATAGAATATAATACAACCCACCTCCCCATAGAATATAATGTACCCCCCATAGAATATAATACAACCCAGCTCCCCATAGAATATAATGTACCCCCCATAGAATATAGTACAGCCCACCTCCCCATAGAATATAATGTAGCACCCCATAGAAAATAATGTACCCCCCATAGAATATAGTACAGCCCACCTCCCCATAGAATATAATGTAGCACCCCATAGAATATAGTACAGCCCACCTCCCCATAGAATATAATGTAGCACCCCATAGAAAATAATGTACCCCCCATAGAATATAGTACAGCCCACCTCCCCATAGAATATAATGTAGCACCCCATAGAATATAGTACAGCCCACCTCCCCATAGAATATAATGTAGCACCCCATAGAATATAGTACAGCCCACCTCCCCATAGAATATAATGTACCCCCCATAGAATATAGTACAGCCCACCTCCCCATAGAATATAATGTAGCACCCCACAGAATATAATGTATCTTCCCCCCGGTGTGTATATGTACACGCCGGTCTCCTCATCACCACCGGTGAAGCCGCTGCTGGCACAGAGCTGACATCGTGCAGATGGCCCCGATCACATCAGACAGCGCCGCCCTTTGCTCTCCAATAGAATAGCGTCGTAGTGCGGTATGCGCGCATGCTACGACTCCGGCGACACGGTCCGCAGGAGGATTCTGACAGAAGGACACATGTCCGGTCATATTATAGATATATAGTCACGAGCGAACGGGTTGACACCCTTTAAACTGTTCCAGAAAATGAGTGCAATTTACACTTGTTTTGTTCTATACCTGTTACTTATCAAAAAGTGTGTGCAGTGCGGTGGCTGGGCGCAGGCAGGCGCACGTGGAGGGAGGGACTGCCGGAATAGGCAGCTGCTGGATCAGACTATATTGCAACATGGGCAGCTGCTGTCACCGTCGCGATCCCACCAGCCTCCGAAGCCCACTGGTCTACATCCAGACACCACCGCACACATCTCTATAAGCAGACCTCAGCGCTATTTATGTCCCAGTAATGGCCAACCACTATAAATTATGGAGATTTTTTAAAATGCCACCAGAGTGATCTGCTGACAAACTGAACATCCCTGTTGTCAAAATGTCCCGCCCCTGCTGTGTATTTTGGAGAAACTAGGTGACACGTTTGTGTTTCCTGCAGCTCATTTGCATATATGGATGAGCAAGCGCTGTGATTGGCTGCTGTAGAATCCTAGTATGTTTCAGTTGGAAGAGAGGTCAAAGGCCATCGTGTCTGTCCGCCTGCTGCTCAATGCAGCAATGGCAGGATTCACTAAACCCTCTCAGACAGATGTCTGTCCAGCCTCTGGGTGAACAGTCCCACCGAAGGAGAACTCGTCACCTCCTCTGGTGGCCGCCTGTTCCACTCATTGCTCACCCTCACTGTCAAAAAGTTTTTTTCTAATGTGTATCTTTTCCCTTTCATCCCATTGCTTCTCGTGCTTCCATGTGCAAATGAGAATAAGGATGATCCCTCTACATTGGGGCAACCCTTCAGATATTGGTGTCCTCCATCTTATAGAAGGGAACGCCTTTCCGACAGAACAGGCTGACTGAACGTGACGGCCGTCGCCATGATCCCTATGGCCGGCGCATACACACTGCTATGTTGCTGATGTTGTAGCACATTACTTCAATGAAATATTAATGGTGCTGACACGTGCCGGATTATCAGACGTTGTCAGTATTAATCGTGGTGACAGGTGCCGGATTATCAGATGTTGTAAGTATTAATCGTGCTGACACGTGCCGGATTATCAGATGTTGTCAGTATTAATCGTGCTGACACGTGCCGGATTATCAGATATCATGAGTATTAATGGACCTGAAACATGTGCCAGATTATCAGATGTTATCGGTATTAATGGTGCTTACAGATGCTGGATTATCAGATGTTATCAGTATTAATGGTGTTGACAGGTGCCGGATTATCAGACTTCATCAGTATTAATGGTGCTGACACGTGCCGGATTATCAGATGTCAGTATTAATCGTGCTGACAGGTGCCGGATTATCAGATGTTGTCAGTATTAATCGTGCCGGATTATCAGATGTTGTCAGTATTAATCGTGCTGACACGTGCCGGATTATCAGATGTTGTCAGTATTAATCGTGCTGACAGGTGCCGGATTATCAGATATCATGAGTATTAATGGACCTGACAAATGCCGGATTATCAGATGTTGTCAGTATTAATCGTGGTGACAGGTGCCGGATTATCAGATGTTGTCAGTATTAATCGTGCCTACACGTGCCGGATTATCAGATGTTGTCAGTATTAATCGTGCTGACACGTGCCGGATTATCAGATATCATGAGTATTAATGGACCTGACAAATGCCAGATTATCAGATGTTATCGGTATTAATGGTGCTTACAGATTCTGGATTATCAGATGTTATCAGTATTAATGGTGTTGACAGGTGCCGGATTATCAGACTTCATCAGTATTAATGGTGCTGACACGTGCCGGATTATCAGATGTTGTCAGTATTAATCGTGCTGACAGGTGCGGGATTATCAGATGTCAGTATTAATCGTGCCGGATTATCAGATGTTGTCAGTACTAATCGTGCTGACACGTGCCGGATTATCAGATGTTGTCAGTACTAATCGTGCTGACACGTGCCGGATTATCAGATGTTGTCAGTACTAATCGTGCTGACACGTGCCGGATTATCAGATGTTGTCAGTATTAATCGTGCTGACACGTGCCGGAATAACAGATATCATGAGTATTAATGAACCTGACAAATGCCAGATTATCAGATGTTATCGGTATTAATGGTGCTTACAGATGCTGGATTATCAGATGTTATCAGTATTAATGGTGTTGACAGGTGCCGGATTATCAGAATTCATCAGTATTAATGGTGCTGACACATGCCGGATTATCAGATGTTGTCAGTATTAATCGTGCTGACACGTGCCGGATTATCAGATGTTGTCAGTATTAATCGTGCTGACAGGTGCCGGATTATCAGATATCATGAGTATTAATGGACCTGACAAATGCCGGATTATCAGATGTTATCGGTATTAATGGTGCTTACAGATGCTGGATTATCAGATGTTATCAGTATTAATGGTGTTGACAGGTGCCGGATTATCAGACTTCATCAGTATTAACCCCTTAACCCCCAAGGGTGGTTGGCACGTTAATGACCGGGCCAATTTTGACAATTCTTACCACTGTCCCTTTAAGAGGTCATAACTCTGGAACGCTTCCATGGATCCCGCCGGTGATTCTGACATTGCTTTTTTCTCACGACATAGTGTACTTCGTAGGGATATACTATTGAAGAGAAATAGCGCAATAGTGCATTATCCAGTGTAGGTATATCAATTTAAAAATAATACACTCACCAGATGGAGCTTGTAATAAGCATGGAGGATTCGCTGCTGCAGAAACCACAGATCCACGAGGGACCAACGTAGAAGATGCAGGAGAGGAGAAAAAGTGGTCAGACAATCCGCGCTGCAAATCACTTTGAACCCCCAAAGGGCTTCACAGAAGTTTATAACGTGCAGCCATCCAATTAAAGACATCATATTTTTTCCACAAAAATGATCTTTTCACCCCCAATTTTTATTTTCCCAAGAGTAACAGGACCCCAAAAGTTATTGTGCAATTCATCCTGAGTACGCTGATGCCCCATATATGGGGGTAAACCACTATTTGGGCACATGGCAGAGCTCGGAAGGGAAGCAGCGCCATTTAACTTTTTTGGCTGGAATTGAGATCGGACGCCATGTCGCGTTTGGAAAGCCCCTGAAGTGCCAAAACAGTGGAAACCCCCCAATTCTAACTCCCACCCTAACCCTAGCCCTGACCCTAGCTCTGACCCTAGCCCTAATGGGAAAATGGAAATAAATACATTTTTTTTTTATTTTATTATTTTTGCCTAACTAAGGGGGTGATAAAGGGGGGGTTTGATTTACTATTTATGGCGGGTTTTAATTTTTGGCAGCTGTCATACGCTAAAAGACGCTTTTTATTGTAAAAATAGTTTATGCATCACCACATTTTGAGAGCTATAATTTTTTCCTTATTTTGACCCACCGAGTCATGTGAGGTCATATTTTTTGCGGGACGAGTTGACGTTTTTATTGGTACCATTTTCGGGCACGTGACATTTTTTGGTCGCTTTTTACTCCGATTTTTGGGACGCAGTATGAACAAAAACCAGCTTTTCAGGAATTTCTTTTGGGGGGGGGGCGTTTACACCGTTCCGCGTGCGGTAAAATTGATAAGGCGCTTTTATTCTTCGGGTCAGTATGATTACAGCGATACCTCTTTTATGTCTTTTTTTATGTTTTGGCGGTTTTATGCTATG
This sequence comes from Dendrobates tinctorius, assembly GCF_039654945.1. Taxonomy (NCBI): domain Eukaryota; kingdom Metazoa; phylum Chordata; class Amphibia; order Anura; family Dendrobatidae; genus Dendrobates; species Dendrobates tinctorius. The sequence goes on from NW_027361917.1 coordinate 15,204,801, forward strand.
AAATTTTTTTTTTATAAAAAATAATTATTTTTGCATCGCTTTATTCTGCGAGCTATAACTTTTTTATTTTTTCTCTGATGATGCTGTGTGGTGGCTCGTTTGTTGCGGGACAAGATGTCGTTTTCAGCGGTACCATGGATATTTATATGCGTCTTTTTGATCGCGCGTTATTGCACTTTTTGTTCGTCGGTATGATAATTCATTAATTTTTGCGTCGTTTTTTATTTTTTAAGGGGAACGCTAAAGGGGTTAACTAATGGGACAGTTTTATAGGGTGGGTCATTACGGACGCGGCGATAACAAATAGGTGTACTTTTATTGTTTTTCTGTTTCTTTATTTTCAAAAAATGAATTTATTAGAGAATAATTTTTTTTCTTATTTATTTAACAATTTTATTAAAATTATTTTTACACTTTTTGTTTTTTACTTTATTATAATGTCCCATGGGGGACATCACTGTCCTGTGACAGATCGCTGATCTGTCACATCACAGATCGCTGTGACAGATCAGCGATCTGTCACAGGCACTGCTGCAGGCTTCCTCATGCCTGCGCTCTGCGGGCAGTGAGGAAGCCAGCTCCCTGCAGGCCCCCGAAGGTCCCCGTCGCCATATTGGATCCGGGGACCTGCAGGAAAGGCGACCCCCGCAGTGGCGCTGCACATCGCGCTGCTGTGGGGGTCGCAGGGAAGCACGGAGGGAGCCCCCTCCCTGCCGATGCTTCCTTTAACCCCCGGTACACCGCGATCATGTTTGATCGCGGTGTCCCAGGGGTTAACGTGTCGGGGGCGGTCACACATTGTGCCGGGTGTCAGCTGTGATAATCAGCTGACACCCGGCCGCGATCAGCTGCGCTCCCCCCGTGAGCGCAGCTGATCGCATTAGACGTACTATTCCGTCCTTGGGACTTAGGTCCCAGGTCACATGGACGGAATAGTACGTCTAATGTAGGAAAGGGGTTGATGGACCTGACAGATACCGGATTATCAGATATTATCAGTATTAACATTAGTTTTTTTCATGTTTCACATAGAAGCTTATAGGGAAAAAACACCAAAATTCGCACAGTTCAGCAGCGTCTTCAGCCTCCCAGCGATCGCAGATCGCATGAAATCACATCCACTTTTCTTGCACATATAAGCCGTAGCGTAAATGCTGTGTCTTCCGCTGATTTTTTTTGAGGGGGGGCAGAAATTCTGCTACGTTTAACTGTGTGAATAAATGCTGGGCAGGGTGCAATAGTTGACTGCTTTGTCTCCCATCCTTATAGGACCCCTAGCATGGTCCGCTGAGCTTTGAATGATCATTTAATAGGCTTGGATTCTGATAAATAGTTGTTGCAATAATCGCTGGAACCAAGTCCTAGTGGCAGGGCTACAACCCACCTCCCCATAAAATATAATGTACCCCCCATAAGAATATAATACAACCCACCTCCCCATAGAATATAATGTACCCCCCATAGAATATAATGTACCCCCCCATAGAATATAATACAACCCACCTCCCCATAGAATATAATGTACCCCCCATAGAATATAGTACAGCCCACCTCCCCATAGAATATAATGTACCCCCCCATAGAATATAATACAACCCACCTCCCCATAGAATATAATGTACCCCCATAGAATATAATACAACCCACCTCCCCATAGAATATAATGTACCCCCCATAGAATATAGTACAGCCCACCTCCCCATAGAATATAATGTACCCCCCATAGAATATAGTACAGCCCACCTCCCCATAGAATATAATGTAGCACCCCATAGAAAATAATGTACCACCCATAGAATATAGTACAGCCCACCTCCCCATAGAATATAATGTAGCACCCCATAGAATATATTACAGCCCACCTCCTCATAGAATATAATGTAGCACCCCATAGAATATAGTACAGCCCACCTCCCCATAGAATATAATGTACCCCTCATAGAATATAGTACAGCCCACCTCCCCATAGAATATAATGTAGCACCCCACAGAATATAATGTATCTCCCCCCCGGTGTGTATATGTACACGCCGGTCTCCTCATCACCACCGGTGAAGCCGCTGCTGGCACAGAGCTGACATCGTGCAGATGGCCCCGATCACATCAGACAGCGCCGCCCTTTGCTCTCCAATAGAATAGCGTCGTAGTGCGGTATGCGCGCATGCTACGACTCCGGCGACACGGTCCGCAGGAGGATTCTGACAGAAGGACACATGTCCGGTCATATTATAGATATATAGTCACGAGCGAACGGGTTGACACCCTTTAAACTGTTCCAGAAAATGAGTGCAATTTACACTTGTTTTGTTCTATACCTGTTACTTATCAAAAGGTGTGTGCAGTGCGGTGGCTGGGCGCAGGCAGGCGCACGTGGAGGGAGGGACCGCCGGAATGGGCAGCTGCTGTCACCGTCGCGATCCCACCAGCCTCCGAAGCCCACTGGTCTACATCCAGACACCACCGCACACATCTCTATAAGCAGACCTCAGCGCTATTTATGTCCCAGTAATGGCCAACCACTATAAATTATGGAGATTTTTTAAAATGCCACCAGAGTGATCTGCTGACAAACTGAACATCCCTGTTGTCAAAATGTCCCGCCCCTGCTGTGTATTTTGGAGAAACTAGGTGACACGTTTGTGTTTCCTGCAGCTCATTTGCATATATGGATGAGCAAGCGCTGTGATTGGCTGCTGTAGAATCCTAGTATGTTTCAGTTGGAAGAGAGGTCAAAGGCCATCGTGTCTGTCCGCCTGCTGCTCAATGCAGCAATGGCAGGATTCACTAAACCCTCTCAGACAGATGTCTGTCCAGCCTCTGGGTGAACAGTCCCACCGAAGGAGAACTCGTCACCTCCTCTGGTGGCCGCCTGTTCCACTCATTGCTCACCCTCACTGTCAAAAAGTTTTTTTCTAATGTGTATCTTTTCCCTTTCATCCCATTGCTTCTTGTGCTTCCATGTGCAAATGAGAATAAGGATGATCCCTCTACATTGGGGCAACCCTTCAGATATTGGTGTCCTCCATCTTATAGAAGGGAACGCCTTCCCGACAGAACAGGCTGACTGAACGTGACGGCCGTCGCCATGATCCCTATGGCCGGCGCATACACACTGCTATGTTGCTGATGTTGTAGAACATTACTTCAATGAAATATTAATGGTGCTGACACGTGCCGGATTATCAGACGTTGTCAGTATTAATCGTGGTGACAGGTGCCGGATTATCAGATGTTGTAAGTATTAATCGTGCTGACACGTGCCGGATTATCAGATGTTGTCAGTATTAATCGTGCTGACACGTGCCGGATTATCAGATATCATGAGTATTAATGGACCTGAAACATGTGCCAGATTATCAGATGTTATCGGTATTAATGGTGCTTACAGATGCTGGATTATCAGATGTTATCAGTATTAATGGTGTTGACAGGTGCCGGATTATCAGACTTCATCAGTATTAATGGTGCTGACACGTGCCGGATTATCAGATGTTGTCAGTATTAATCGTGCTGACAGGTGCCGGATTATCAGATGTTGTCAGTATTAATCGTGCCGGATTATCAGATGTTGTCAGTATTAATCGTGCTGACACGTGCCGGATTATCAGATGTTGTCAGTATTAATCGTGCTGACAGGTGCCGGATTATCAGATATCATGAGTATTAATAGACCTGACAAATGCCGGATTATCAGATGTTGTCAGTATTAATCGTGGTGACAGGTTCCGGATTATCAGATGTTGTCAGTATTAATCGTGCCTACACGTGCCGGATTATCAGATATCATGAGTATTAATGGACCTGACAAATGCCAGATTATCAGATGTTATCGGTATTAATGGTGCTTACAGATGCTGGATTATCAGATGTTATCAGTATTAATGGTGTTGACAGGTGCCGAATTATCAGACTTCATCAGTATTAATGGTGCTGACACGTGCCGGATTATCAGATGTTGTCAGTATTAATGGTGCTGACACGTGCCGGATTATCAGATGTTGTCAGTATTAATCGTGCTGACAGGTGCCGGATTATCAGATATCATGAGTATTAATGGACCTGACAAATGCTGGATTATCAGATGTTATCGGTATTAATGGTGCTTACAGATGCTGGATTATCAGATGTTATCAGTATTAATGGTGTTGACAGGTGCCGGATTATCAGACTTCATCAGTATTAACCCCTTAACCCCCAAGGGTGGTTGGCACGTTAATGACCGGGCCAATTTTGACAATTCTTACCACTGTCCCTTTAAGAGGTCATAACTCTGGAACGCTTCCATGGATCCCGCCGGTGATTCTGACATTGCTTTTTTCTCACGACATAGTGTACTTCGTAGGGATATACTATTGAAGAGAAATAGCGCAATAGTGCATTATCCAGTGTAGGTATATCAATTTAAAAATAATACACTCACCAGATGGAGCTTGTAATAAGCATGGAGGATTCGCTGCTGCAGAAACCACAGATCCACGAGGGACCAACGTAGAAGATGCAGGAGAGGAGAAAAAGTGGTCAGACAATCCGCGCTGCAAATCACTTTGAACCCCCAAAGGGCTTCACAGAAGTTTATAACGTGCAGCCATCCAATTAAAGACATCATATTTTTTCCACAAAAATGATCTTTTCACCCCCAATTTTTATTTTCCCAAGAGTAACAGGACCCCAAAAGTTATTGTGCAATTCATCCTGAGTACGCTGATACCCCATATATGGGGGTAAACCACTATTTGGGCACATGGCAGAGCTCGGAAGGGAAGCAGCGCCATTTAACTTTTTTGGCTGGAATTGAGAGCGGACGCCATGTCGCGTTTGAAAAGCCCCTGAAGTGCCAAAACAGTGGAAACCCCCCAATTCTAACTCCCACCCTAACCCTAGCCCTGACCCTAGCTCTGACCCTAGCCCTAATGGGAAAATGGAAATAAATACATTTTTTTTTTATTTTATTATTTTTGCCTAACTAAGGGGGTGATAAAGGGGGGGTTTGATTTACTATTTATGGCGGGTTTTAATTTTTGGCAGCTGTCATACGCTAAAAGACGCTTTTTATTGTAAAAATAGTTTATGCATCACCACATTTTGAGAGCTATAATTTTTCCTTATTTTGACCCACCGAGTCATGTGAGGTCATATTTTTTGCGGGACGAGTTGACGTTTTTATTGGTACCATTTTCGGGCACGTGACATTTTTTGGTCG